>NC_057810.1:560743037-560755455 GCF_018294505.1 Triticum aestivum | reverse complement strand
CTTACGGACGCATTTGTCTGAAATGTGAGGGGGAGTTACAGTTGTACCCTTGCCTATAGGCTTCTCGGCTTGGGTCTATGTACTGAGGGTCGGGGATAGTAGAGTAACTTTGCTTCTCCCCAAATAGTGGGCGGGAGCGATTTCGGGCGAGGAGGGTGTGTTTTGAACTATAGTGGGCGCGAGCAAATTCGGGCGAGGAGAGCGTGTTTTGAAATAGTGGGCGCGAGCTATTTCGGGCAAGGAGAGCGTGTTTTGTGGACCATGGTTTATGAATTATTCGGCACATGTCATTTCGGCCGAGGAGAAGGCGCGCTTGGATGAAGTTACGAACCTACCCTCGATGTACAACGGGCCAATTGATGCGTGTCCCACATAGGACGGTAATTTCGCGTCTCCCATTTATTTGCTCGGGCGAATTCCACCGAGCAGAGAGGATGTTTAACGTTTCGTTCAAATTTTGGGAGAATGAGCATCCACGTCTACCTTACCAAGTCGATTCGAATCAAATTTTGAAATATTAGCTTGCCACTTCTTTTTTAGATGGAGAGATGATGCTCGGGAGTAATGTGTTTTTACATGCTCGTTGCTAGCGATTTACTATATGACAAATAGTTGACCCACTCAAAAACGTGAATCAAACCCAAAATGAAATATCTCGATTCAATGAACTAGCTCGTTCAGTAGGTCAAAATAGTGAACTAAATCCAAAATTGACCACCTCAATCGAGTAGCATGTTGTACAGTATTATAGTACTCCATGAACATGTTGAAAGTCAAATTAATGAACTTGTTTGATATATGCATATATCCGTTCATGTGTGGATTGCAGACAACATGGTCTCCAATTTAAATATTTGAATGCAAGTTTATATCAGTCTTTGATGCATAAAACGTGACCTCCCCCTCTCCCGGACTCCTGTTCTCTCTCTCTCTCTCTCGCTCTCACTCTCTCGCCGACAATCTTCAATTCTGTCGCACGCATCCGACACAAAAACCTTGTTGGTCCCTCTCCCTTTCTCTCTCTCTCTCTCTATCTCTCTCTATGTGTGTGGGGGGGGGCTTTCTAGTCCGCATTCATATATACACCATCTATAGGTCTCCCTCGCACACTATGTATGATACTCTAGCTAGTCCAAGCTAGATATCTTGGGTGCACTCATCGTACGCACACAAATTCCTTGGCTCTTTGCCCGTAACTCTCTCACGCACCACTATGTCATCTCGGAGCTCTTCCCCCCCTCTCTCAAACTCTCCATCCACTTGGGTCACACATACACATGCATATCTCACTCGCACTCGATAGGCCCATCTAAAACTCTATCTGTCTCCATCGTTCTCTCTCCATCTCACACGCACACACGCACACAGTCTCATGCCCAGCTAGCCAAGTATGATGGTCTCTCACTCAATTGTAGGCACACGCAGTCCCCCTATATGTATATGACTAGCTAATCTTAGTCTCCATCACAAACATGTGCATGGTCTATCTCGATTTCTCTCAGGGCATCTTTCTATCGCGCACGCACTCCCTCGATCTCCCACCCATATAGTTCCCTCACGATCTCGAGGGGATCTCTCTATCACAAACACACCCTCCCTCCCTCCCCTTGCGTCCATGCCATCCATGTGTCCCTCTCGACCTTTTTTCCTTGTTGGCCAGACCTCTATTGGACATGTGCTACATGGGTGTCTCCCTCCGTTGCAAACAATCACACACTAGCTATCTTCATGTATCTCCTCGCCTCGCTTTTCCATCTCGGAGATGCATGTGGGATATGTTCGCATAAGAAACGAAAAAACACACTCTCTCTAATTTATCGTTTGTTGTCACTTTCTCTTTCACACACATACTCTTTTTGCACACTTACTCATTCTCCTTCACACGCACTTGATCTGTCTCGACTGAGGCACTCACCTTCGTCCATAGCACATAGATTTATTGAAAAGTCAAACATCACAAAGTTTGACCTTGTACGTGGAGAAAAATAATTACATCTAGTACGGCAAACATATACCATTAGATTCACCATGAGATGTAGTTTTGTATGATGTATCTTTGGTATTGTAGATATAAATAACATTTGTGTAAACCAGATCAAAGTTTCCAAAGTTTGACTTCTAAAAAATTTACATGCACTGCATCATCGAGCGGATGGAATATCTCTTTCCCCCTCTCAGCTATCTGACGCACCACTCAGCCTTATCGGGGCTCCTCAATCTCTCTCAAACTTTATTGGTTAGTTTGGTTCGTGACCTGACCCTCATGCCTTGATGGTCGGTACTGCCTGGTGTGGACGTGAGATGTAAAATATTTCTGCCTGGCTAGGCTTGTTTGGTGCTGAAGCGTTTGGTTCATGCCTGGGTCAGGCAAAGCATCAACGTCCCATTAATCAATCCATGCATCAATTATTTAATGCTAATATCCATCCATGTTGCTGTTAGCCTTGTGGCCACACGACCAGGCACGGCCAGGCGTTCGAAATCGGTCGCTTGGGCCAGGCTACTTGTAGTGTGTGGAGTTCAGCTAGGCTAATTAAAGTGCAAGGGAACCCAGCCCAGGCGGGCTTTCTTTTTCACAGGGTAGCAACCAAACAAGCGTGCATGAAATCCAGCCACAACCCCAGGCCACGCAAAAGATGCTCATGACGCAAGCCAAATGGGCCTTATATCTCCCTGGTTCACACATACACATATCTCGCTCGCGCTATACATATAGACCCATCCAACACTCTCCGCCCTTGTTCTCTCTCCATGTGACACGCACCCACCTAAGTACCATAATCCATCACTCCATCATAGGCTCCATTTGGACCCATGGGTTAGAGTTAGTTTGGGTTAGTTTGAAGTCAACTAACCCAAAAAGATCCAAATAGGAGGGTTAGTTTAGGTTAGATGCATCTAACCCATCCAAAAAAACTAACCCATCCAAGAGGTGCTTATTTGGGTTAGTTCTTCTCAGGACCACTAATAAACACTTTTTTCTCTCGCTCTCCCCGCAGCAGAGCCCTCCCCACTTCCTCGAAGCTTCTCGTCCTCTCCCTCCCTCCCTCTCGCACCGCCCGTGAAGGTGCCTCGCCGTATCCGTGCTCCATCTAACCCTGCCATCCAAACACCTCTTTACTTAGAGTTAGTTGAGGGTTAGAATCTAACTCTAACCTCTAACTGAGTTAGAGTATCCAAACAGGGCCATAGGCGCAAGCACTCCCCCCCCCCTCCTAAGTATGATTATCTCTTACTAGCCATCAGGAACACACGTATTGTCTCCTTCCATCCATACGTCTATCTCGATATCTCTCGGGGCATCTTCTATCGCGCACACACCTTGTCACTCGATCTCCCACCCATGTAGTCCCATCACGATCTCCAAGGGACCTCTCTATGACAAACATACACTCTCTCCTCCCCATGTCTGCATTTTCTCCGTACGTCTCTCTCGACCTCTCTCCCTTGTTTGTCAGACCCCTCTTGGCCACGTGCTAGGGGTCTTCCTCTCTCGGTTCCAAACAACCACACACTATCTCCTCACCTTGCCTCCATTGTCGAAGATGCATGTGTGATATGTTTGCATAAGACACACACACTTTTTCTCCACTTTTATCATGTGTTGTCCATGTCTCTTTCACACATGCACACACACTTTTTTCACTCTCTCTCTCTCTCTCTCTCTCTCTCTCTCTCTCTCTCTCTCTCGTTACGGACTCTGTCACGTCCATAAGCATATGGATGTTTTGAAAAGTCAAACCTCAGAAAATTTTGACTAGGTATATGTGGAGAAAAACATTTACATCTGGAATGATCATTAGATTCATCACAACATGTACTTACTTCATACTATCATTTATCTTTGGTATTGCTGATATAAGTAATTTCTTTATAAACCTGGTCAAAGTTTCAAAAGTTTGACTTCAAAAAATGCTGTAACTACATTATCGAACAGAGGGAGTAGCTCTTTCTTTCTCTCTCTGCTATCTCTCACGGGCGTCCCCTCTCACTTGAACTCTCTATACCGACGGATTATACGCTCACTGTGTTAGCGTATAGCTCTGTATATTGTTTAGTTGACCGATCAACAAATCCACATGCTGCATTGTCAGCTCGTGTTCTGTATCTTGGTGTGCTGGCCCATGTGGCAGTGGGTGAAAATAAGTAAACTAGAGGCCCATCTAACACGCGGTGAAGGAAACAAAGTTGAAACGACTCAGGGTAGCACCCCGCACGCTAGTAAATTGAGGGCACATTGAGGACAAACTTCTTACGCGCGAAGCATGCACTTGCGCACAATTCACCACTGCGTGGCGGCATGCACAGAAGGACGCACTTGCGCACATCCACATGATGCGTTGTCAGCTCGTGTTCTGTATCTTGGTGTGCTGGCCCATGTGGCAGTGGGTGAAAATAAGTAAACTAGAGGCCCATCTGACACGCGGTGAAGGAGACAAAGTTGAAACGACTCGGGGTAGCACCCCGCACGCTAGTAAATTGAGGGCGCATTGAGGACAAACTTCTTACGCGCGAACGACGCACTTGCGCACAATTCACCACTACGCGGCGGCATGCACAGAAGGACGCACTTGCGCACACCCAGCACACAACACACACCAGCATACGTGTACACCGGCGTCGCCACCGGTTGAGATGGACGGCGAGGCAGCCAAGAAGCGGAGGCCGCTCGAGCCAAAACCGCATCCGCCGAGCCTGGACTTCATCAGCAGCCTCCCCGACGACATGCTGCTCGTCATCATCGGCCTCCTCCCCACCAAATCTGCCGTGCAGACCGCCCTGCTCTCCCGGCGGTGGCGCCCCCTCTGGCGCTGCGTCCCCCTCAACCTCACCGTCGACAGCTGCCTCTGCGACGGATATTGCAAACGCATGGCCGCAGTCTCCAAGATCCTTTCATCGCACCCTGGGCCAGCCAGACGCCTTGACATCCCCATGTTCAGTACCAACTGCAAGGTCCAACCCAAGTTCAATGAGTGGTTCTTATCCCCCGCCCTAGATCAGCTCGAGGAGCTCACCTTTGAAGCTGGACGATGTCGCTCTCTGCCACCGTCCGCGCTCCGCCTCACGCCAACACTGTGCCGCGCCAGCTTCAGCTCCTGCTATCTTCCCCAGATTGATGTCGCGCCCGCCCTTCTTCTTCCTCAACTCAAGCAGCTCGACCTCTTCAACGTTGTCATCTCGAAGAAGGCTATGGAGCACCTGCTCCACAGCTGTACTGTGCTTGAGTACCTTCATCTTGAGAAGATCCACGGGTTCATTAGCCTCCACATCACCTCGACGAATCTCCGATGGATTTATGTGTCTTGCTGGCCCCGCAACAAGACATCAATTGGGAAGAGATCACTCCAGCTGTTCCATGTTATGGTCATTGAGAATGCGCCTTTCCTTGAGAGATTTCTTGTATCGAATCTAGAAGGTCCAACAAAAATCAGGGTCATTGACGCGCTGAAATTGACAGCATTGGTGTACTCATCTGCCAAATTCTCCGAACTCTTTATTGTATCCATAATCATTCAGGTACATCACTCATCTTCTTCTCCGTCTTCTTGAAATTCACATTTTTAAATTTCTTGTTGATGTATTTACGACCGTCTTCTAGAAAATGATTCCCACAAGCTTGACCCAGTCCATGCGCACAGTGAAGATCTTAGCACTAAAATCTATCGGCCCCAATCTGGATCAAGTTGTTGGATTCCTTACATGCTTTCCATGCACGGAGAAGCTACTCATCGAGGTGAAACTTCTTTCCTATTAGTAAACGGTAATCCCAACGTAGCTCAATTTTTTCGTAATTTTCCCAAATTACGATGACAAGTGTAGTGTTCAAAACTACATCTATGCACTGCACTGAAAGAAATGTTTTTAGTATTTCTTCTCACGTGATCACGTGCATCATTTTTATGTTGTACTACTATAGATGCCTAGGCTAGTCATAGTGGAAAGTAACTTAGACTACTCCAGTAACTCTATGGTTACCCTAAGGGCAAGTACTACTACTACCTCCATCCTGGTTTACTCTTCCAATTTTGTAGTATCAAAATTTGACCATAGATTTAACTGACAAAATGTTAATGCATGTCACTAAGAACTATGTCATTGGATTCGTATTTGAACATAATTTCAAATGGTGTAATTTTTAGTGACATGCATTGGAATTTTCTTAGGTAAATCTATGGTCAAAATTTCATACTAAATACGAGGTAGTATTCCCTCCATCCCAAATTTTTTGTCTTACATTTGTTTAGATACAGATGTATCTAAAACTCAAATGTAACTAGATACATCCGTATTTAGACAAACTTAAGACAAGAATTTTGGGATGGGGGGAGTACAAAAGTGGGCTATGTAGGCCAAAACATGTGCCAAATTTACTTGTGATGCATTTGGCATCGATGCCCCTCCATTGCTCACCTGGTGCCCCAATCTGGAGCACCTACTTTGCTCCGGTGCCAAATTAACTCACGCAATGAAAAAACACTGCGTGGGAGAGAGAGAGGACTGAGGCAATAAAAAAAACTTGTTTGGGAGAGTGAGAGGCTAGTGTAGTTGGTTTGATTGATTTGTTTATACATGTGGGTCTGTGTGCACAGCGGTGCCAACTCTCTCACATCGCGAGAGCGGTGCCAAAATCTTTTGATTTGACATCGATGCGTATTATGTGGCATACTTTTGCGAAATATGGCATCGGCCACATAGTGGAAGGCAACAAATGCCCAAGCTCTTCACGTGCTCCTAGTTAAATGAGAGGAAACATAAACAGAGAGAGAGAGAGGGAGAGAGAGAGAGAGTGAAAAAATATCACTAGCTAGCCAACCCTATCGTATGAGCGAATGATATTGGTACCTCTTGATGACACGGAAATCTTATGCAGCCAGCTGCTCTAATATGTTCTCTTCTTTTGCAGATAAAAAAAGACCTGAAAGTGAAAAATGTGTTGCACTATAACAATCTCATCGAATGCCTTGATCTCCATCTTACAGAAATTGATTTGATCGACTACCGAGGCAGCACATCTAAGATTAAATTGGCCAGGTTCTTTGTTCTGGAGGCAAGTGTGCTCAAGGTAATGAGGTTTGGCGTTCTCTGGCGCAACAATGAATGGCGTGCTGATCACCGCAAGCGTCTAAGGCTAAATGACAAAGTCTCCGCAGAAGCTGAATTTGTTTTTGAAACATCAAGTGGCCAGAGACTCAAAAACTTATTTTCCCATTAGTGACTTGTCAGGGCAGTGGATTTTAGTTTGTACGATAACGCTGCATCCACCTAAAGTAACGAAAGTTCTTACGTGAACTTCCTAGTAATTCCCTCTTCCTAGGTGCAGCATTACTCCTAACATTTGTAATATCAGTTTGAAACTTGTAATATTGCTGTGTCCTATTCCTGCGTTTTCAAAATCCTGCGAATCAAACAGGTCCTAAGTTGGTGATGATGTTGTGCCTCCCATCTTTCACCAGTAGCCGTCGGATCTAGATCTGACGCATACAAACCAAGCTTCTCCATTTTTGCAAAAAGATGCCCGCACTTGTTCCCTATTTACAAACAACTCCTTGTCTCTCACAATCAGCCTTATCTCCTCCCCACCACATCTAGAAGGTCGTGGAAAAGTCTGGCGCAATGGCCGCTGCCGGAGCAGTCCACCCCCAATCTTGGTGTTCCGTGCAATGCACGGGCATCTGCGCACGGGAAATTATGTCGAACAGGGCTAGTTGTAAGCAGGCTTGCTCTACAACCATGATGATAGTGACTGCAGACGGTGAGGCTGACTATGGTATGCCAAACACGGCGCCTATACTCAAGTGTCATCTCCGGCACAGGGTCTTGTCACTTCACTGTGAGGAGCAGCACGTAATAATTTGACCAACGGGTAGTACAGTGCTAGTACTCCTAGGAGTACTACATTGGTAGTACTACTACTAGTACTAGTAGCACCACCATCTGGATTTAGGAATACTACCACGTCCATCTGGATTTTAGTATTTGACTAGCAATATCTAGTGATGCATGTCACAAAAAATGTACTACTCCCCATGTAAATAAATACATGGTGTTTTATTCCTATCGGCGAGAGAACTTAATGTTTTCTTGCTAACTAGAGTCTTAATAGGATTACATGCAATGAACTAAACACTGCATGTCATGTTTGGTAGTCTCAAGTCATTGAAAGCATGCACGGCCCACATCTCTCATTGGTTGATATGTCACGAAATAAGAAACAAGGAGGGAGTTAATGCACCGTGCCTAAGTGTTTTGGGATTATTTGGTTTTCGTAATGTGACTTACACAACATTTTTGTTTACATGCATTAACATTTTATTAGTTAAATCAAAGGTCAAAACTTGGCGCAAAATGTAAAGGGGACCAATAAACCAGTAAACATCAAACTTCTCTCGTTTGGCCCCAACTAGAGGTCCGGTGAGATGACTATACTGCACCGGCACGGACGGGGGCGCATCTTCATTGACTTACGACAACTGCCTTTGGGTGAATGACACGTGGGCCAAGGGGGTGGCTGGCCCACCTATCATACAACCAAAGGCAGGTGCAGTAGAGGGCCGAGGAGTAGTACGAAATCCTACGCACCTACACATGATAACCAAGGGCAAGAGTGATCACTCGAATCGCAAGATCAGTTGACTAGTAGAAGCTAAGCTAGACCCATGGAGGCGATGAGCGCGAGCATCAGCCGGCTATGCCAGATGGTCCACGATGCCGGCCTGCGGCCCAGCAACGAGGAACATCTCCAGGTAGTATTGCTTGAGGCCGGCAGGGCGAGGGGCCGCTTGGACGACAGCTTCGTCTCCTGGTTCGACGAGGTCCTCGTCGGTTTCCTCGACAAGTTCACCGTCGTCAAGAAGCTCGAGGACGACTTTGACATAAGCCTTCAGCTGACGCGCCCAGGCTCTGCGGTGCCCACCACCCTCAACAGCCACTATGGTGACAACCTCTTCGATGCACTGGTGGCCCTGCGACTGCCCGCTGTCGCGCCGGAGAATGTCCACCTTGAGGTCGCGCTCGCCGCACAGCGCCTGGCGCAGCAAGACACCATGGACATAATAACCCACGTCTACGCGCATTCAAGAGGAGGACGATAGGACGCTGGCCTTCTTGGACCGCAGGGCAACCTTGGACGCACTGTTCAGAAGCACGTTGAGGCGTTGAGCTCGCCGCCAACGCCGCTGCTCCTCACACGTCGGTTGGTGACCCGGCGCACTAGGGCGTGAGGATGTCGTTGATGGATCCGTATGTATTTTTATCTTTCCGTAAAATCCATGTAGTAGTATATGATACTACAGTAATTATCTTACCTTTCGCATCAACTTCATAATTTTTGTACGTACTCCATGCATGAACGGCGCCAGAACCAAACTTCTCGTTACTCTAGGCAAAATCGTTATTTTCTATCTATCAATCGCGCCATGGAGCAGAACCAAATTTTACAAGTTATGAGTTCAAAAGGAAAAGCCTGCCGTGTTCGCGTCGCACCCCCACACGGTTGGTCCGGCACACTGCTCAAGCGGGAATGCGTGCGGTGTTGCATTTTCACTTACAAGTGGGACCGTAGTTGAGCAAACCGACTATCGGCAAACCCCACCCTGCCCACCGCGCGATGGCTGAGAAAACAGGAGGGAGAAGAGATGACTGTAGCATGGACTCCAAGAAAATTGGTGTCGGATGGGACTCGTGTGGGTGGTGTGTGCCGTAGTGCTAGACGTGAATGCTAGTTATGGCCCATGCCACCCCACTATATCGAGCCTATATCGAGGTACAATACGTAGAACAAATTTCCTGCAGTCCATGCTCAGCACTCCTCTATCTTTCTTCTCAGCCAGCTAGCGGACGCGCGGAGCCCATCGTCTGTTTGCTCACATGAGGTCCCACATGTTAGTGAAAACGCAAGCGGACCCACTGAACCTGCACATCTTTCAGCTCAACGTGCTGGTGATGAAAAACAAATCCAAGAAAGATCTTCGGTGGCCGCTTTTGGAGTTACTCAAGAGTAGTAAGATTCTATTTACAGTTTAATCCAAGATGCACATCTCGTAGCTTCAACTTATCAACTACCACTCTATTTTATTTCATGACACGACCTGGATGCTGGATGTCCCACGTGTCGGCAAAAGGAGGAAGAACCCGACCAAATCTTCGGTTGTGCTCTCGGATTAGACTAGTTGTGCTAACGTAAAAAATTTATTGTGTACTCCCTCCGTTCCAAAATACTTGACTTCCATTTGTCCAAAAATGGATGTGCCTATATACTAAAACATGTCTAGATACATATATATTTTGACAAATACTAGAACGGAGGGAGTAGAATGGATGCAAGTTTTTGTATTGGGAAGAAGAGTACATCCATATATTGATAGAGCGTTGGAGTTGGCCTTACAAGTGGGACCGCAGTTGAGGAAACCAACTATCGGCAAACCCCCACCTCGCCTGCGGCATGATGGCTGAGTTAGAGAAACGATGAGGTTGAAGTGATTGCTCTAGCATGGACTCCAAGAAATTTGGTGTCAGACGGAAGTTGTGCTGGTGGCGTGTGCCGTACTCCTGGACGTGAATGCTTGTTCTAGCCCATGCCACCCTACTACTCCTACTACTTACTAGTATATAGTACTACTAGTATCGAGGATTCGAGGTGCTGGTTACGTATGGCTACAGTAAAAACACCCGCACGACGCCGCGAAGCATGTGAAGCTAGTACAAATAGTGTACTACTATTGTTGATGATTGGCCTCATCCAATAACCTATTGCAATGCACGTATAATTATGTATTCGAAAAATATTTTTTTGCCTCGTCGCACCACTCACTCACAGAAGCAACTCGAAAGCCATTCATAAATTTAGTAAGTTTATCACAGGCATATC
This sequence comes from Triticum aestivum, assembly GCF_018294505.1. Taxonomy (NCBI): domain Eukaryota; kingdom Viridiplantae; phylum Streptophyta; class Magnoliopsida; order Poales; family Poaceae; genus Triticum; species Triticum aestivum. The sequence continues at coordinate 560,744,588 of NC_057810.1, read as the reverse complement.
ATTTTATTACATACAACAGGTCATCAACCCACATCGACAACGAGGATACATTATAAATACTAAAGTTTTCACCACACAACAAATAGCAAGCAATGAAATGAACTTCAACTCAACCATTCCCTGGCGTTGGAAACGCTTGCTTTGAACCACAAGTGATTCTCTGGGATGGGCCATCCATTGTCGATCTGAAGACCAACGCAGGACTGATCATCCAGACTGAAGCGGCCTACTATATCAGTACCAGGGTAGGGAACCACCCAAATGTCCAAGGTATAGACACAGTTGCTTCTCATAAATGGTAGTAACATTGTGTCAACAGCAATTGGATCGCCTTTCACCATCATTGGATAGTTTTGTCCAAGGAAGAGCGAATTTTCTCCAAGACTATCAATTCTGTATCAGGGAGAAGGAGTTGGCGCTAGCACACTAGTATCCATCCCGAATACCATGCAACAGGTGTTGGAATAGGTCCGGAGAGTGCGACCATGGGAGACTACACCTTCTTCCTTAGCAGTAACATCATCACTGGGCTGTATACACACGAGAAGAGGTGATCCATCGGAATTAGTTGCCAGGCGCCAAATAGTATATGGGCGCTGCTCGTCCTCATGCTCGTGATCATCACCATCATCATCTCCCCCTTGGTTATAAAATTCTTCAAGTATAGGTGGTGGAATGTTCACAGGACCTTGGAAACACAAGAAGAAGGTTAATTAGTAAGGCTGGCCATAGTGGGGGTAACATAAGTAGTATCATGCACTTGGGACTCGCACACATGCTTATGTGGCAGGCAATTAAGGAAGAGAGAGATGGTTATAGTAACATAGCACTACTAGGGAAAAGCCTAGCAGTAGCGCGGGTTTTGGGCTTATTAGTAGCGCGGGGGCCGACGCTACTAATAAGGCGCTACAACTAACATATAGTAGTAGCGCGGGTGCCACCCGCGCTACTACTACGTACTTTAGTAGTAGCGTGGGTAAAAACCCGCGCTACTACTAATCTCTAATCTCTGATTTTTTTTTTTGATTTTTTTTGAATTTTTTCCCTAATTTTCAAATTTCTCAATTATTTTAACCTCAAATCTCTAATCACCCCTCATCGCTGCTCAATTTAATCTCTAATCACACCTCATCATTCCAAATCATTTAACTTCCCGGACGGTCACCCATCCTCTCACTACTCCAGCCTGAACACGCTTAACTTCCGGGTTCTATTCTCCCTCGTTTCCAAGTCTGCACTTGTTGTTTTCCTGACAATAGTAAGATGTCAATCCTATTAACCTCAGGAATTTAGCTTGAGCATGAAGTTACACATTTCACTGTTTGAGTTTGAAACTATTGTTCTAAAAAATTAGTAACACTAATATTTCTTGAATAATTAGTTTGACTACAGTTTGACCACAATTTGACCATAGTTTGACCAGATTTGACCACAGTTTGACCATAGTTTGACCAGATTTGACCAAAATTCAAAAAAAACTAAAATAATTATTTAGTAACACTAATATTCTTTAATAATTAGTTTGACCATAGTTTGACCAGATTTAACAAA
>NC_057810.1:560710761-560742607 GCF_018294505.1 Triticum aestivum | reverse complement strand
GGGGGTAGAGTTTGAAAATGGGACCTTTAGTAGTAGCGCGACTTTTTACCCCTCGCTACTACTATGGCACCACTTAGTAGTAGCGAGGGCTAAAAACCAGCGCTACTGCTATCTCCCTTAGTAGTAGCAAGGGGGGCACGGTAGAGACCGCTTAGTAGTAGCGAGGGTGGCATGTCCCGGGGGGCACGGTAGAGACCGCTTAGTAGTAGTAGCGCTACTTGTTTTTAACCCTCGCTACTAGTAAGATTCTGTGTATAGGCTTTTCCCTAGTAGTGTAGGTAGATATCGTAACATAATAAATGTGATGCTACTATGTGTCATGCATGGCAATAAATGAGACCACCTATGATACTAATCTAAGATACTATGCACTATAGAGGTAGTAACATAAACTAGTAACATATGCATGTTACTAGTCTAAGTTACTCCCCACTATGACCAGCCTTGCTAACCCGCATGCATGTGGATGAAACAATTATAATTACGGTGGAAGACAAACGTACCGAAACAACCAGGATGCCATGCAAAAACAGTGCCACGAGTGGTGGCAACAAACACAAGGCCCTCGTATTCAATTGCATCACAGTACTCATCTGTGTACAGAAACTGATTTTTGAGCAATATCCATCCAGTCAAACCACTGACGACGGCAACAAGCTTGTCAAAGATAGCAACAACTTCATAGTTGTTGTAATTCCAAGAGCGGTTGGGGACTCGAGAAATTGCTATCTTCCGTAGAAGACAGTCACCATGATTGTATTTGAACATGCATACAATACCGGTGTGCTCAACCTATGGGCAGTCTGCTGAGATTTTTGGAAGTGGAACCCGGTCACGAGTGTACACATTCACAAGTTCCCACTCGCAGTTGGACCCAATGTAAACAACCGAATCTCCATTTGCGCCTGCCCAAGCCTTGCCCTCAAGCGATGGCATCTTAACATCATACGTATCATTATCAAGCGGCATCAACTTGCATAGGGCGAGGCCTCCGTCGTGACGGCGCCAGTCATCAGGGTCACAGCGAAGAAGATAGGGGAGATCAAACCGCTCCTTGACTCTTGGGTTCCTTGTAATGATGTTATTAGTTGAGTCGAGAATGGGCTTGAACGAACCTGCCATGCTAGCCGGGGTGATGACGTCGCACCGATCAATGAGTTCCTCCACCATGTCATCTTTCAGATCGGGGCAAGAATAATGGGGTCTTTTCCGCCCTGTTCCCTCCATGGAGAAGACGATCGAACAATGGCAGAAGAAAGCGTGAAGGGCTGAAGGAAAATGGAGGAGGGAGAGGAAGAGCGTGCGACAGCAGTTCCAAATCGAGAGGGAAAGGCGAAGCGTCGGTGGACGGTTGCCAATTTGCCATGGTTCACGAAGGGGCGCCCCGGCCTACACGTTGGTTCGGAAATACTCCTACTACTCGCCATCGTCTCATTGATATGTGGAACGGGACCACATGTCAACGAGACATGGTGTGTAATTTCTCGTGCAAAATGCGATCTGGCTGCGTTGGCCCGAGGTGCCGCATTAGTTATCAGCCTTTATTTTTTAATGGCGCGCCATTCAGTTTTGAAGCACGACTAACTGGTACTGTACGCAGAGAAAATATAAACTACTCTACCACTACTCCACATCCAGTACTAGTAGTATAAAGAAGATATATAGGCTGGAGCTTCAGCGCTTTCTTGCCAAGGGCTACCCACTTGCTTCTCACACTACCACCCTCTCTCCAGATCTAAAAAAGACGGCCCCTCTCTCCCTCCTCACCGGTGGTCACAGATCCGCCGGCGAAGAAAAGGACGTGCAGTGTTGACGCACTCATCATCGGTGAGCGAGGTCACACACTGACGACAAGGCCGTCCTCTCAGACCTAGGGCCCGCGCGGGATCGCTGCCGTAGTGTGTGCGGAGGACGACGACCACGAGCGAAGCCACTTCCCGCCGACCCTCAGGTATGCTACCTCTTTTCGAACCATACCCTTGTTCTATTGCCCCATCTGGCACGTTGTTGCATGTGGATCTTTTTCCACTCCACCATCTTCCCAATTTGCTATCCTCTGCTCTGCTGGCCACGCAGACGAAAATCATAATTTGCACTATTAAAGGAAACCCTACTTCATGTAGACTAATGCATGTCTGGGTTGAATAAGGAAAGGAAGGGAGACTGTACTGTCCAAGAGAGTAGGCATCGAACCCGCATCTAGGTTGAAAAGGGGAAAATCAGTAGCTAAGGAACGAGTCTCGTGTCTCTTGGTTGAAGAAGGGTAGAAAGGCATGACAACACAATAGAGAATGACCAGGTCGATCGGTTTGTTGTCCTCACATAGGAAAAAGGTGGCTAAAGAGAACAAAAATGGGACGTAATCCACATATGCTGCCTGGATATTTGTTGTTCTGGGCAACCATACCTCCCTCACCACTCTACGTCCGTGGAGGTACATCGTACTGGTGCGCCCATTGTCCGAATGGGCCTCCCAAGCTTTTATTGCCACTTTTTTTGCTGTTAGTATAACACCAGCAGTCAAGTCAAGAAATGCTACTCCTAAAGTGATGCCACATTTAACTAATGCCGCTCTCAGTCTAATGCCACAGATAAATTTAAGCAGTGACATTTTATGTCACTGGATCATTTCAGGGTTAGCTGTTGATTGTGGATGTATTAAAGATTTTTCAGCTAAGGCATTCTAATGTTGTTGCACAGCCAGTATACCAACGATGAAACTTGTTACTACCTTCAGATTTTTGCACTGTTAATGCTTATGATTACATACCTCACTTTCATGATATAAGTTAATTTTTTTGTACAGTGTCACCAAAATGCCAAGGCGCTGATGTCATTTTATTTTGGTTAAACTGCACAGACAATTATGAAGACAAGAGGAAAGGTCAAGAGTGGGCACCTCCTCCTCCGGCTGTTCTCTTGATTATCAAGAGGAAAGATCAAGTTTTTATGTTTGATCGATTATCAAGATTGGGATAGCAATTTTTAAGGTCCCCCCGAGTTCGAAATGATATTTACCTTGGAGGTACATGGTTTGCAATTTTTTTGTACTGTCATTAGTTAATAATGCTAGTTACCTTCAGACTTTTGTATTTGGTTTAATGCTCATGCAAAGCTAGTATACCAATGCTGAAACTTATTACCTTTACATTTTGTATTGTTAATTCTTATAGAAACGTTCCAGTGCTAGAGTTTATTGAAATCTGTTCAGTAAAACCATTGTACTGTACCCTGTAATAAACTAACTATTCTACTGTTGCACTAGCCACTGGATTAGTGTATATCTGTAGTTTTCGAATGGTGTTGCATTAGCGTATGGACATAAATAAAGTGTGGCCAGCTTTCCCAGATATGTGCTCAAGAAAACTACTACATGTTTTTCTAGATACTAGACGTTTGGGTACTTTAAATTGAACCGCGAAAACATATTATATTAAGGAACAGAGGGTGTAGAGTTCACTCAAATTATCCCGGTAAAGCTAGTCACACCTTTGTTAAAATTAATGTTCATTATGTTATCGGAGGAGGTCTGTATGTTTCTCTCTAATGCCTGTCTAGTACATACCCGACATCATGATGTAATGTTAAGTCATTTGCTTTTGTACAGTGTAACTAAATTGTCAAGGCGGTGATGGCATTTTATTTTAGTAGAACTGCACAAAATTTGCTTAAAAGAAGAGGAAAGGTCAGGAATGGCTTAGTTTTTCAGAAAAAACTATGTATGCCTTTCTGACATCAGCCGTTGTTGCTTTATTTATTCCTTCAAACAGGTGGTTAGAAACAGTCTTGCTACCTTTTCCCATTAAGAAATTGGAATGCTTATATTTGTGAGTCTATGCTTCAACTAGTGCCACTTTTATAGTAATCACACTTTCAATATCTATGCAAACAGGGATGCTCGATTTAGTGGAGCTGCACAAAAAGTCCAACTGGTTCAACATTAGGAGCATGTTTTTTTCCAAACCTTTATATCCAATTGGTGGCACTATGAGCTGTTCATTACAAAGGTACATGATTTGCTACTATCTTGCTACTCTTTTTGTACTGTCATTTGGTAGTAATACTAGTGGTTTGCATGTGAATTTATTGGCAGGGTGGGCCTACATTGGAGTTGCAGGACAGGATTCAATGATTGGATGCTCAATTTTGGTTGTATCGATTTCACCTCTTCCATCACTGCGAACATGGTGTGGTATATGTTTACTAGCTGCTTGATATTTGTGCAGACAAAGATGTCTGCCCGTTGCTATTTGGCAAACAAACAAAGTGTCCGCAATTTTGGTTGAACTGCACAAGAGAATAGTATAGTCACTGCATGCAGTGCCATTTGAAAATAGACACAAAGATTGGATAGTCACTTCATGGATAGTCACTTCATGGACTGTGGAAAAGTGTACTGCACTATTTACTGGCCAACACTTGGTGCTTCATTGCTTTGGTCTGATTATACAATGGGCATCATTTTCCCTAAGTTAAAGTTTGTATTCCGAAAATAGTCTCGCGGTGTGATCAAGAGAAGACCAAATCATATTGCAGTGGATGTTCCTCCATCATGTGTGGTTCATTCTCATGGTTCCAGATGTTGGTGAAACCACTTATGTTTGCAAGAGGAATTGTAGACTTCACAAACAAATTTGTCTTTCAGTCTGTACTGAATGTTGGCCAAGAGAAGCATCCATGTTAATAGCAAGAACAGATGTTTTTTCTAGATCTTTGCTTTTGGAGCTACATATTTGTATATGATCTGTGAATCATTGAGATGCATTAACATGTTGATATTATGTATGGGAATCGTACTAGTTAGTTTTAGTTGCGACGCAAGATCCGAAGTGGCTGATCTTTGCTTTTGGAGCTACATATTTGTATATGATCTGTGAATCATTGAGATGCATTAACAGTTACTTATTTCTGTTCGCTCGGTGTTTACAAGTTACTGATCGATCACTAGATAGCCTACAAATGCGCACCTGGCAGTTTTATTTGCGACGCAAGATGCGAAGTGGCAGTTTTTTGAATAAAAATGCCTACCTCTGAAGAAACTGACAAGCTACACTATCGATCCTACACGGATAAAAATGCCTACCTCTGAAGAAACTGACAAGCTACACTATTGATCCTACACGGATAAATAGCATATCACGCATGTACTACCTCCTTTCCGGTTTGCAGGGCTCAATTCAAGAAACAACCTACTCGATCCTACATGAATATATAGCGGATCACGCATGTACTAGTACCTCCTTTCAGGTTTGCAAGGCTTAATTCAAACCTCTCACCAACCAAGGTACTCCCTCGGTTCGGGTTTATTAATTAGTCCCATGAGCAAAGCAGCAAGACCAAGGCATGGCAATAATTAACGACATGCAGAAGTTTAATCCTAATTAATTCCAGCGATTTAAGTGGCTGCATGTGTGCCCTCGGTTGCGACTCGTTGCATGCTGCTTCGCGTACTGCATGCGAGCGATTCTGAGTACCTGCATGTAGCCGGCCATAATTAAGGCAACTAACTGATGCAAAAAAAGATACGCTTTAATTGTTGCGGGCTTTTTAAATCTGTGAAATCATTATTGACAAGGAGGGAGATGATTCGAGTGCACTCGTTTGACCGCCATGCCGGCGTGCGACCCAGACGAGACGGGACATCACAGTCATAATCTCAGTTTCCCTAGTTTTCCACGGCAAGCTGGCGTGCTAAGCCATTATGCATTGAATTCTGATTGCCGTTGCGCTACCTTCCCCCTATAAGTACTGTTTCCCAGCAATCTCCAGTGCCACCATGACCCAACTCGCCATATCCTCATAAGCCCCCACCAGCCCGACGTCTCTCGCCACGTCCGCCATGCCCCCGCCCGTTCGCGGTGGGCGACGCTAGAGGCGGTCACCGCTAGAGCAAGTGTTCAGTTTTTCACCCGAAGGCAGACAGAGGGAGGAGGCATTCTATCTGTCTTTAGATGGCAATGTGTAGATCGAGGAGTTGTTGGAGCGCGACCGCATGGCGGAGGAGCAGGAGTTGTTGGAGCGCGACCGCATGGCGGAGGAGCAGCGTAACGCCGATTTGCGCCACCAGTGGGACATGGAGCAGCAGCGCACTGACGCTCTGAGTCGCGAGCAGAGCGCCCACAACTGGGCCGACTACGTGGAGGCCAGCGCCCGGCAAATAGCCCTGGAGGCTGTCCGGCACGCACGCGTTTGCGACGCCGATTTTTACTACCAGCTCGTCAAGTGGGTTTCCCGCTTGGAAGCCGAAGCTTCGGTGGACCACGCCGGCATGGAAAGGTCCAACGCGCGCGAGCAACGCGCCCTATCGCACCTCTGGCAAGTCCGAGGCGAGGTGCAGAGACGCCGGTGCCGGCATTTAGAGTGTACCGCCGGCATCGTCTAGTTAGCTAAGAGTAAGTTAGTACTTGTCTAGTGGGAGTAGATAGTTAACTTGGCTATGATGGTTGTCAACGTGGAAGTTCAGTACTCTATATGTGGATCAGACCCGTTACTTTGCTCTGAATATTGAACTTTCCGTTTGAACGTATGGAATGGGCTGTTATTTTTTTAAATGGGTTGTATTTGTCCTCCACGGATTTAGGGGCTGACTTGTGGGCCTAGCAAGTTGATGCGAACACAATCAGGAGATGATTGTACGTGGAGAGGATGACAGCAGGGACCCGCCAAGGTCATGGCAGTACGCAAGCAAGTGCCTCCTTATTTCAAGCCAATAAAAAAATGGCTCCTCCTAGTGGATTTCTGACATCTGGTTCCCATGCCATTGTTAACGTAGTCAGTAAACGAGAGAATTGCACAACGAGCGGCTGACACCACGGACCCAGCAGCTTGCCCAGTTATTTTTGTTTTGGTTAATTTGATAAATGCCTCCGAGAAATGCCACTGCAATTTCCAAACTTTGAAAAATGCCATTTCAAGTGGCATTTTTTGAAGTCTGGAGTGGCGTTTTTCAAAGTTTGCAAACTGCAGTGGCGTTTTTCAAAGTTTGCAAAAATTGCAGTGGAATTTTTCAAAGTTTGGAAATTGTAGTGGCATTTTTATGAATCGCCATAATTGGAGTGGCATTTATCTAATATGTTTTTGAGACAGAAGCAGGGTGTCAACTGGGCTGTGCGGGACACTCTGGCCTGTCTAGACAGCCTTTTCTTTTATGTTTACCACAGACCAACCCAGTAGTTTTTTTTCTTTTTGAAAATGGCTAGCCCTGTTTTTTTGTGATTTGTCAAGTAAGTCACTTTATCAGGCATGTTGGGCTAGACGAGGAAAGCTTCATTCGGCTGGCCGAGAAAATGGCCTATCAGTAATGAGAAATGGGATGTACATTTTTAAAACACATCAAACCAGCAATTAGTTTCAAATATCTTTTTTTCATTTTGAGATTTTAAATTGCATTGATTTTTGTGCATGGACAATTTATTGGATTTTATATTGATATACAATTATTTTTAAAATCAGTCTGAATGTGACTCGAAATTTCGGGATTAAAAACAGTTCAGACCGCACCGACATATGCAAAATTTCGTATAATTTTTTAACCGTGGCCACAATATGGGCTATAATGCTAACAAAAAGAATATGGGCTCCAAAAAAACCCATAAGAATTAGCAAATGGGCTGTAAACTATTTGAAATAATGGCAGATTGGTTGTATGCTGTTTTCCACAGATTTGACGCTTTCCACAGATGGCCTGTATACTGTTGGATGTCCATCCAACGGCTGTCGTGCTTCTTCAATCTCTGCTCTTCCTGCTCCAGCCGCTCAAACAAGCGCCGGCGGGACTGCCTGCTCCCTCCTCCCCGCGGCCAGCTATGCTGCCGCACAGGCCTCACCGCCCCACCGTACTCCCATCACTGGCCTAGCTATCCCTCTACTCACCCTCAGTCCCACACATGTTGTTATTCTCCGGCGACAGCAGACGAACAAGTAAACCCTCGTACTCCTCCGCGTGGGAAATAACTGCCGAGTATTCCCTGGCTCCGTGTCTTTCCCTTCCTAGGCCTCGTCGTCGTCCACCGCCCTGGTGCTCTCGGCGCGGCCTGGTCAACGTGGTCAATGAACGACATCCATCGGAAGTGGACTGTACGTGGAGAGGCTGACAGTTGGGTCCACGGCCGCATGCATGGAAATGCCTCCTTATTATGCGCAACATAATGATTCCTCCACCTGACATTTGGGACCCACCGAAAGGGCCTCTATATTTCACGAAAAAAACGTTACCGCCGCGGACAGCTCGGACCCACCAGCTATATCTTCGCACGCAAGGAAGTGCCTCCTTATTACGCCCAAAAAAAAGAATACTCCCCCTGCTAGCTGGGACCCAGTATAGTGGGCCTACTAAGTTGATGGGGACGAAGGGCTTTGTCAACTTAGTCAATATGCCCGATTCTAGCTTGACTGACCATACGATGTCCATCCAACGGCCATAGTGCTTCTTCAACCTCTGGTCTTCTTGCTCCAGCCGCCCAAAGCAGCATCGGTCGTGCCGCCTGCTCCTGCCTCCCGTGGCTAGCTGTGCTGCCGCGGAGGCCTCACCTTCCCCATACTACTCCCACCGCTGGCCAGGCCATCCCTCCACTCCACTCACCCACACCCCCTGTTATTCTGCGGCGACGGCAGCACAGCCGAACCAGTGAACCCTCGTACTCCTCTCCGCGTGGGCATCCACTACCACGTCTTCCCCGGCTCCGCGTCATCCCCTTCCAAGGCCTCAATGTCGTCCACCGCCGTGGTGCTCTCGGCGCGGCGTGGTCAATGTGGTCAACGACCGAATTCCATCGGAAGAATACTATACGTGGAGAGGCTGACAGCTGGGTCCACGGCAGCCGCAAGGAATTGCCTCCTTATTACGCGGAAAATAATTATTCCTCCACCTGACAGCAGGGACCCACCGGACGGGCCACCAGTATTTCACGAAAAAAACGTTTGCCCCTGACTGCTGGGACCTACCCGACGGGCCACCGTATTTCGCGAAAAAAACGTTCCCCCTGCTGTCAGCTCAGACCCACCGGAAGTGCCTCCTTATTATGCACAAACAAATGAATACCCCCCAGCTAGCTGGGACCCACCTTGGTGGGAGGCTGACTTGTGGGCCTACTAAGTTGACAGGGATGGAGGACTTTGTCAACTTAGTCAATATAGACGATTCTAGCTCCAGTGACCGTACGATGTCCATCCAACGGCCGTAGTGCTTCTTCAACCTCTGGTCTTCTTGCTCCAGCCTCCCAAAGCAGCGCCGGTCGTGCCGCATGCTCCTGCCTCCCGCGGCCGGATGTGCTGTCGCGGAGGCCTCACCGCCCCTACTATTCCCACCGCTGGCCAGGCCCTGCGGCGATGGCAGCCTCACACCGCAGCCGAACCAGTGAACCCTCGTACTCCTCTCGGTGCGGGCTTCCACTGCCGCATCTTCCCCGGATCCCCGTCGCCCCCTTCCTAGGCCTCGCCGTCGTCCACCGCCCTTGTCGGGGGTTGGGTGCAACATATGCCAATGGATGGCTTATCATGGTGGGGGCGAGTAGAACGTCGCCGGTGCCTGGAAGCGGGATAAGGCGTAGACACGAACGCCGGCGTACTTTACCCAGGTTCGGGGCTCTCCTCGGAGATAACACCCCTAGTCCTGCTCTGCGGGGTCTCCGCATGATCACTAAGGCACAAGTGATACAATGGTGCTCCTCGAGCTGTGTGCTAGAGGCAGGAGGAGGCAAGGCTTAGCTCTCTTCCTGCTCTAAGAAGTGGCTAGTTCTAATGGGGTCGAACCCTTTGCACGGGTGGCCTGGGGGGTTTATATAGGCCTACCCCCCAGTGGTACAATGGTAATCTGGCCGGCTGCTAGGCCCGGCTGTCAGTGTCTCCAGCCTCCGTCTTCTCTACCGACCGTTGGGGCCCACCACCTGGTGGGCCCCGCCGACTGGTTGGTGGCTGCTTACTATAGCCGCGTCGTTGGTGACGAGAGCTTGGTCACCTTTGCGTGGCTATAGTCCCTCCGCCTGGCGAGAGGCCACTGTAGCCACACCTGGTCTCATCAGCTTAATGGCGTGCATGCCTCGGGATAAGGGACGGCCGCCTGCTCGAGGCCGGATCCTCTTGAATCCGCTTGGTCGAGCTTCCGCCATCTTCCTTGGGGTCACTGCCTGATAGGGCCCACCTCCGGCGAGCCGTACTGACAGGCCGTCATGGGGAACAGGACTCCGCCTGCCCAGAATGGTGTTAGGGTAGATATGGCACAGTGCTCCGTCGTGCGGAGATCTCCGTCTGTACGGAGCACTGTAGCCATGCCCGTCTCGAGCGTGGGAGGCAATGTGCTTCACTGTAGTCGTGCCTTGCCTTGTACTCTTGATGGGAGCTCGGCCGCCCGTAGTTGTGGGGTGGCCGCCTGCCCATTGCCGCCCTCGTTGGAAGGCGGCCGCCAGGAGTCGGTCGCTCAGAGTGCCATAGTCTTGGGACACCCGCCCTCTAGCAGCCGGCCACTGAGCCAGCCGGCCCCAGAGGGTGGAGTTTCGGCTTGGGGCCCAGCTAGGCGGAGCCGGCCCAAAGTCTTGGTAAATCTTGGGACTCGGGTGAGCCTACCCGTGGCCCATTACTCCGACAGTAGTCCCCGAAGCCGGTGATGCGTCATGGTCGAAGGGCGACTTCTTCCCTCCCGGGCTCTGGAAAAATGTCGATCCGTCTGGTGGCCAGCCGACCGCTCTAGCTGGCCTCTTACACGCGAAGCTATACGGTTGATTTTGAACTTCCAGGCGGGAAATAGGTGGTGTGCCTGTTAAGCTTCCCAGGCAGCCGCCCGCCACGGACGCGCCACGCGGCGTGCGTGAGCCTGGCAAGCTTGCCATCCCACGCTCTGGATGGGACATGACACCGGGCTAGGCCCGCCACTACCACGCCTCGGCAATCGGCCGGATTTACTGTGCCAAAGGGGGCGGTTGCCATCCCCACGACTGTTTATGACGGGATAAATGCGCGCGGGAGACGGGGGGCCGTGGGGACGTGGGCGCAGTTAATCCCACGACCCCACGTCCCGCCCCCTCGGCTACATAGCCCGGGCGCTATAAGTAGGGAGGGGGGAAAGGTGCGGCAAAGTTCCTGCGCCCCCTCCGACTCTTCCTCTTCTCCTCTCAGCTTCTGCCGCTGCCGCGGTAGCGCTGCCGTCGTTGCTCGTCGTTGCTTGTCGCCGACACGTCTCTCCCCTCCGCGCCGCTAGTCGGGGCCATGGGCGACTGGGATGGGTCGACCGTGATCGAGGACCACATCACCTTCCTTCGCGACACGCGCCGGATGCCCAGCGCGGCCTTCGTCAAGGCGCGGGTGCCGCCGGAGACGGATATCTCGCCGGCGCCGCAGGAAGGCGAGCGGGTCATCTTTCGCTCGCATTTCCTGCGGGGCTTCGGCCTCCCAGCGAGCAACTTCTTCCGCGCCTTCCTCAACTTCTACAACCTTCAACCCCACCATCTCACGCCCAACACCGTGACCCTGCTCTCCGCCTTCGTCACGGCGTGCGAGGGATACCTCGGCATCCTCCCCACCATCGAGCTGTGGGGAGCATTCTTCTAGGGGAAGCTTGGCACCTCCGCTAGGGAGACGGCGGCTGAGTGCGGGGGCTTCGTCGCCGTGCGCCGATCGGTGAAGCGGAACGCCTTCCCCGTCATCAAGCTGGTGCAGTCGGTGAAGATATGGCAGTAGTCCTACTTCTACGTTGAGAACGTGGACCCGGCTGCTGACTTCCTCAACCTGTCGGCCTACGAGGCTGGCCCTCCCACCGAGGCTTGGCCCACCTGGGGGTACAAGCCGAAACCGGTGTCGGCGGATGCGGCGGCCGCCATTGGCTGACTCCGAGTGCTCCAGGAGTCGGAGGGCCTCGTGGTCTCCGACCTCCTCATCACCTTTGTGGAGCGCCGGGTCCTCCCGCTCCAGAGCCGCCCTCATCCGATCTTCCGGATGGGCGGACACTGCGATCCGTGCTGGCTGTGCATGAAGGGAATGCCGCCTACCGAAGTCTCGCAGATGGTGAACAAGATCTCCGACCTCAAGATGTCGGAGAAGGAGTGGCGGTACGGGAAGCGGTCGTACTCTCGCCACAGCCCGCCCCCTGTGCTAAGTTTCTCGTCTTTGTCCTTTGAGCAGCTTTCTTCTGCTTCGTTTCTCTTTATGGCGCCGCCCTTCAAGACTTGATTCCTTCTTGGTTGTAGATTTATATGTCCGAGGCAACGGCCGCCCTCCTGGGGCCGGGTGATAACCTCCGGGCGGACAGCGCGGAGAGTGACGTGGATAACCCCGACTTGGGGGCGGCCGCCCTGGTCGACGATGCGACAAGCGGCGGAGGCAGAGCGGACGGGGGTAGCAGAGCAGGCGGCTCCGAGGGAGGCGGTGGCGTGGGGGCTTGGCCTGACAACGACGAAGATGACGACGAGCCGCGCCCCGCCCGGAGCTCTGCCACCACCGGTGCCGGCCCCTCTTCTGGGCCGCCCGCCCCAGGTGGTAAGAGCAAACGGAAACAGGGCTTGACCCTGTTCGGCGGCGCTCCCAAGAAGCCCAAGAACCCTGCTGCGGTGACCAGTCGAAAAGAGACCGCGGCCAAGGTGTCCCAGCACCAGAGGTAGCCAAAGATGCCGGTTATGGTGTTAGCGTAAGCGTCCTTCCCTTACTCCTTATTTTTTCATCAATCTGCCGTGAAAATCTTCTGACTTGTCTTCTTTATTTCAGGGCCCCGTTGACTCTTGAGAAGTCGGGCGCCGGCTCGGTCCTCAGGTTGGCAGTGACCTCCTCGACCAGCCGGCGCATCGACCCGGCCGCCGACCTCCGGGAGGCGACAGAGTGGAATGCGCGGGAGGCGCGCGAGGAGGCGGAGGCCAACCGCCTGGCCAAGGAGCAGGCAGACTTGTCTGCTGCGTCCGCCGAGAGGGCGCTGGCGCAGGCAGAAGCCCTGGCCGCAGAGAAGGAAAGGCTTGCGGAGGCTGCCCGCCGGCAAGAACCACTACTTGTGACCCCTCTGACTACCGCGCCGCCTCCGCCTGATTTCGAGGCAACGACCGGAGGAGCTGGCGGCGACTACCCGATCCGAGAGCAGGGGGCGGTGACATAGCCATGCCACCGCCCCCGCCGCCGCCTCCGCCGCCTCCGCCAGCCAGCAAGCCGCGGGACGAACAGCCAGTGGCGCTGGCGGTGCCACCGGTCGGGACTCTGGTGGCAACGGTCCTGGTTCCCGCGGTCCGCATTCCCACGCGCCGCTATTTGGAGAAGGCGGCCTCGGCGCCGCGGCCGCAGGAGATCGGTGCCTCGAGCTCGTCAGCCCTTGACACCGAGGCGACCAGTGTCGCGCCCATGGGCTGGGTGCATGGGGGCGGGACTGGCGCCCTGAACGAGGCGTCTCTTGACGTCCAGGCCAAGCTCCGGACGGAGGCAGTGGCACTCAAGCGCTGCAACGAGGCCTACTTGGTGTCTCGCACCGCCATCCGGGTAAGCCGTCTTTGGCTTCCACTTTGAGTGTTCTTCTTTGCTTTTTTCCGTGGGGGCGCGCAAGCGCACCCACTCGATGTAGTCCCCAAGTTTCGGGCTGGCTGTTGAGCAGGCGGGTCAGAACTTTAACTTGTGATTGTTGATTACTAACTTTATTTCGATGTTCCTTCTGCAGGATTATCACAACCTCGGTGCAAACGCCTATAACTCCAAGGTTCGGGAGTTGGAGGCACAGACGGCCCATCTCGCCGAAAGCCGGCGTAAGTCTCTTTCTTCTTTCTTCGCGGGGGCGCGCTGGCGCACCCGCGGGCTGTAGTCCCCGAGGTTCGGACCGACTGCCGAGCAGTTGGGCCGAATCTCCTCTGTTGCTCTTTTTCCCTTGTCGGCTACTTCTTTTCCGTGGGGGCGCGCTGGCGCGTCCGCGGGGTGTAGTCCCCGAGGTTCGGGCCGACTTGCTGAGCACTCGGGCCGAATCTCCTTGATCGTTTCTTTCCTTTGTCTTTTATGCTTGACTGATGCCTTCTTCTCTTCTTTCTTTCTTCAGAGGCTAATGCCGCCCTGCAGCAGCAGCTGGGCGAGTCCCAAACCGCCCTTCGTGGCAAGGAGGCGGAGTGCAGCAACCTGGCGAAGGAGCGGGACTGCCTGGTCACCCAACTTGCCGAACAAGCGGAAACCCTCAAGGCGGCCCAGCAGAAGGCGAAGATGGCGGAGACCAGCCTCCTTGCCGAGTTTGAGCTCAAACGCTCTGCTTGGGCCGACAAGGAGGCCCAGGTGATGGCCTGCTTCAGCAGTATCGAAGACTTGGTCGACGGTAAGCCCTGCTCCCTTGATTTCTTGCTTTGAGCAGACGGCCCCTGCTTATGGTCCTGTCCTCTCTTTTTTCTTTCTTGTGCCCATGCAGACTTCTTCCCAGGCCATTCTGTAGCCGCGATCCAAATGATCGAGGCCCAGCACGAGGAGCGAAGAGCGGAAGGTGCGCAGATCGCCGCAGATGCGCCGCGGACCCTTGGCGAACAGGTCCTCAGCATCCAGGCCCGGCTTTGGCCTGCCCACCGACTGATGCATCGCCTCCAGCATGTCGGAGCCCAGGCAGTCTCCGCCCTCTGGCTGGGCCTACCGGCTCCGTGTACCCCAAGTCAGACTACCGACTGGCTGGGGGTGGCGGCCGGCCGCTTGGAGGCCTGGAAGGGCTCAGCAGCCCGGGTAGGAGCGTGTCGGGCCTTGGATTTCGTCAAGGCGTGGTACCCTGGGCTAGATCTAGCCCAGTTAGCCACGTTCTGGCTGGAGGCGCAGGAGGAGCTGGCGGCGGTGGAAACCGAGCTCGTCAACAGGGCGGCAGCGATTTCCGACTTCACCGACACCAATGTCTTTGTGCCGGAGGTGGTCGAGGAAGGCGGCGAAGCTCCACACGAGTGGCTCGGGCTGAACCCGGAGGATAGCGAGGATTCTGCTGAAGTCATCGACTCCAGCGACGAAGGGGAGGACGGGGAGGAGGAAGAGGAGGAGGAGGAGGAGGAGGAGGAGGAGGAGGAGGAAGACGAGAGCGACGTGGACATGCCGGAGGTCAGGGCGGACGGTCAGCCCCAACCTGACCGGGCCTCAAGCAACGAGCCACGCACCGAGGCGCCGCCTGCTACTGGAGGCGTTCAAGTGGGGGCGAACCCGCCGCCCGTTCCTCCGATGGATGCCACCGACTCCGTCCTCCAGCACTCCAACGCCCCGCCTGCCGCCGGCGACCCCTCTGCTCAGACGGAGCCGCCTGCCATGCCAGGTGGTGCAGCCGACACCAGCGTTCAGCCGGAGCCCTTGTCCACGCCATCCGGCACTGGCTAGCCGGATCCTTCTGCCGCGCCAACTGGCACCGCCCAGCCGGAGCCTTCTGCTGCCCCTTAGGCTTTTATCTACTTTCTGTCTGGTGCTTTGAAAATTTTGTTAAATTCACGCAATTCCACCCGCGGGGTGTATGTCAAACTCTGTTTGAATGCTGGCCAGAGGCCTTTATCTATGTAAAATATTTTATCATTGCTTATGCTTGCTACGCCGACCTCCAACCTTTTTTCCTTTTTCTCCTTGGTGTTTTTTCCTTTGCCGCCGACCCTTTGGCTTTGCTTTTACCAGCCAGACGACCGCTCTATGGACCGTGGCTGGTTTGAGCATTCTAGCCATTTGTGAGGGGGCTAGGACTTAGCCATTCGGAGCTTTGGGTGGTAAGGTGGGGGCCGGCCGTCTGGCCGCCAAGCGGCCAGACGGCAGGGTGCGAGGCCGCCTGCTACCATATGCATTTTCCTCCTTAGTCGTTTTTTCGTGCGGGGCACCTCTTTGCAACATGTGCCTCCCATACAGTCACTCTGCAAGCTGTGGCTTCTGACAAAGGAAGCTTTGGTGCCGGCACACTACTTGTCCGGCTGCAGGAAGCGGCTTATTGTAGAAGGCGGCGAAGCTTCAGGCCGACTGGTCGAACCCGGGCCAGGCGGAAGAAAATAGACCATACATTCTCATGGGCATGACGCTTATCACATAGATAAAAAGAGGGCAGTCCCTGAGCTTTCCTCAGGGACCCAGAGTCTTTATACATAGTACAAAAGGGTAGCGTGATACATACTGCTTTCAACTATAAAACCTTCGGAGGAGGTTTGCATTCCACGGCCTCTCTGTTTCTTTGCCTGAATCATCTCTCTTGCACGCCCTGGGCTTCTGTTCATCGATCAGATAGTAGGCATCGTTTCCTAACACCTTACTGATGATGAAAGGGCCTTCCCAAGGTGCCGAGAGCTTGTGTTGTCTGGTTGTTCGCTGGATCAGCCGGAGCACAAGGTCTCCCTCCAGGAAGGAACTTGGCTTCACCTTGCGGTTGTAGTATCGGCATAGACTCTGCTGGTAGATGGCCGACCGGCTGAGTGCCAACAGCCGGCCTTCATCCATCAAGTCAACGCCGTCTTCTCGTGCTTCCTTGGTGTCCGCTTCGGTGTACATAGTGACTCTTGGGGAGTCAAATCTGATATCCATCGGGATGACGGCTTCGGCACCATAGACGAGGAAGAAAGGCGTGAAGCCCGTTGATTTGTTTGGAGTTGTGCGCAGGCTCCAGAGGACGGCCGACAGCTCATCGAGCCAGCAGCCGGCCGAGCGCTCCAGAGGCTCGACCAGTCGGGTCTTGAGGTAGGACAAAATGAGGCAGTTTGTGCGTTCCACCTGGCCGTTTGACTGTGGGTGGGCAACGGACGCTAGGTCGAGGCGGATGCCCTATGTCGCACAGAAACGAGCCAAGGCTCCCTTGGCGAAGTTGGTGTCGTTGTCGGTGATGGTGCTGTGTGGGATGCCGTACCGCATGGTGATGTCGGCGATGAAGGTCACGGCAGTCGGCCCATTCAGCTTCCTGATTGGTTTTGCCTCTATCCACTTGGTGAACTTGTCCACCACAACCAGCAAGTGAGTCATGCCACTGCGGGCTGTTTTGAATGGTCCCACCATTTCCAATCCCCACACGGCAAAGGGCCAGGCTATGTGAATGGTCTTGAGTGCCGAAGCCGGCTGGTGCGGCTTGGAACGGAATCGCTGGCACCCTTGACACTTCTTGACCAGCTCTTTGGCCTCTTCCAGGGCGGTCGGCCAGAAGAAACCGTGGCGAAAGGCTTTGGCCACCAGTGCTCTTGAAGCCGCGTGCTGGCCGCACTCACCCGGATGGATATCTCTGAGTATTGCTTGGCCTTGGTCCGACTCCACGCACCGCTGATAAACTCCTGTGACGCTTCTTCGCACCAGCTCTTTGTTGACTATGGTATACACTGCAGCTCGCCTCTGTATTTGTCGGGCTAAGATTTCATCGGTTGGCAGCTCCTTATTCATCAGGAACTTGAGGATCGGCTGAGCCCATGAGGGCACCGCAATTTCTTCGACTGCAACCTCTGCGACTTGTATGAGGGCGGTTGGGCCGGAAGGTGGTGGGTCGGCGGCTACTTCCGCCTGCTGTGCTGAAGAAGTCCCCGGGCCGGGCTCTGAAGTCCCCGGGCTGGTCATGGCTGTAGCAGTCCCCGGGCCGCCTATCAAAATCCCCGTGCCGGCCTCTGGAGTCGCCAAGTCGTATCCGACTGCTTCGAGGGGGGCCGGCACAAAGATAGAGTCTGAATCAGGAGACGGCTTGACAGACAGCTTCAGAAGGCGGCGTAGGGCGACGCCGGCCGGTATTGCTTGTAGGGTGGAGCCAATCCGTGCCAAGGCATCTGCTTGCTCGTTGTCGTTCCTTGGCACGTGAAGGAACTCGCACCCATCGAAGTATCCGCTGAGTTGCTGCACCAAGAAGCGGTAGCTCGCCATGTTTGCATCCTTGGCGTCCCAGTCGCCTGAAGACTGCTGGACCACCAAGTCGGAGTCACCATAACACAGGATCCGGCGAATGCCGAGTTCCTTGGCAAGCCGGAGCTCGTGTATGAGTGCCTCATACTCTGCTACGTTGTTGGAGGCGGCGAAGTGGACTTGTAGTATGTATTTAAGCTTGTCGCCTTTGGGAGAGGTGAGGACGACGCCCGCTCCTAGAACAGTACGTAGTTTTGAACCATCAAAAGGCATCCGCCAGGGAGTGGAGTTTGGTGCAGGCGGCAAATATTGAGTTTCGGCCCAATCGACGAGGAAGTCGGCCAACACCTGTGACTTGATGGTGGTGCGAGGCTGGTAATAGATGGTGTAAGGGGCCAGATCAATAGCCCATTTGGCTACTCGGCCTGAGGCATCCCGGCTTCCAATGATCTCAGCAAGCAGGGTTGTGCAGACGACAGTTATGGGGTGCTCTTGGAAGTAAGGCTTCAGCTTCTTGGCGGCAAAATGCACGCCGTAACACATCTTCTGGTAGTGGGGGTAGTTTTGCCTGGAGGCGGACAATTATTCGCTCAAGTAATACACCGGTCTCTGGACCGGCAATGCTTTGTCCTTCTCCTTGCGCTCTACTACCATGACTGTGCTGACAACCCGACTGGTGGCTGCAATGTAGAGGAGGATGGGCTCCTTCTCAGTCGGAGCTGCCAGGACGGGCGGGGTTGCCAACATTTCTTGAGTTGGAGAAACGCTTCGTCCGCCTTGTCGTTCCACTCAAAAAAGTGGTCTTCTTCATGAGCTGGTACAGGGGAAGAGCCTTCTCACCCAGCCGGCTGATGAAACGGCTGACTGATGCCAGGCAGCCGGTGAATTTCTGCACGTCCAGCAGTCGGGCGGGCACCTTCATCATCTCAAGTGCCTTTATTTTCACAGGATTGCACTCTATGCCATGCTCTGAGACCAGGAAACCAAGAAGCTGGCTGGCTGGTACTCCAAAGACACATTTCTCCGGGTTGAGCTTAATCTAGAATCGGCGCAGGTTCTCAAAGGTCTCCTTGAGGTCCTCCAGCAGAGTGCCATGCTTCTCCGTCTTCACCACCACATCATCCACATATAAATGGGCATTTCTGCCGAGTTGCTTGAGGAGGCACTTCTGCATGCAACGCTGAAACGTGGCGCCGGCATTTCTCAAGCCGAACGTCATGGTCAGGTAGCAGAAGGCTCCAAATGGCGTGATGAAGGCAGTTTTCAGCCTGTCGGCCGGGTTCAGTTTTATCTGGTGATATCCTGAGTATGCATCCAAAAAACTCAACAGCTCGCATCCGGTTGTGGAGTCGATCACTTGATCAATCCTCGGCAGAGCAAAGGGATCTTTGGGGCAGGCTTTGTTGAGGTTGGTGTAGTCAATGCACATGCTCCACTGCTTGTTCTTCTTCAATACAAAAACCGGGTTGGCCAGCCACTCTGGAAATAATACTTCCATGATGAATCTGGCTGCTAGGAGCCAGGCTATCTCTTCTCCGACAACTCTTCTCTTCTCTTCTGACAGGCGGCGCAAGGGTTGCCTGACCGGCTTGGCGTCAGGTAGGACATGTAACTTGTGTTCGGCGAAATCCGTTGGAACACCCGACATGTCCTTGGGATACCATGCGAAGATGTCCCGATTCTCACAAAGGAGATCGACGAGCTCGCCTTCCTATTTGCTGTCAAGGCATGTGCCTATGACAGCGTGCCTCTCTGGGTGCTCTGGCTCCAAGGGTATTTTCTTTGTTTCTTTGGCCGGCTTGAATGAGCCCTCAGCTTCCGACTCCTGGGGTGTGGGTGGCATTTCCGGCTTCTTGCCTGCCAACGCCACCACCCGGTCAAGGAGCTGCTTCTCAGCTGCAATCACGAGGGACTCGGCCAACCGACTGCTATCTGCGGCGCAAGCGATCGACTTCTTGTAGTCTCTGACTACTGTCAGGATTCCCTTGGTACTCGGCATCTTCATCTTGAGGTAGGCGTAGTGGGGGACTGCCATGAATTTGGCTAGAGCAGGCCGGCCTAGCAATGCATGGTAGGGGCTCTGAAGGTCCACCACTAACCAAACTGGCTCTCAGCGAAAGTGATTCTTGTCCCCGAAGAGGACATCAATCTGGGTCTTGCCGATTGGTGAGCAGGAAAGGCCAGGGACTATGCCATGGAATACAGTCCGACTAGGGACGAGCTGCTTCTGCTTGATTCCCAGCTTCTCCATCGTATCATGATACAGGATGTTGATGCTGCTGCCGCCATCTATCAAGACTCTGGAGAAACGGGCTGCTCATCTCTCCATTGCAAGGGTCGCTTCTAGGACCAGGGCGTATGAACCAGGGGAAGGCATCACTTCCGGGTGGTCAGCCCTACTCCAACTGATAGGCTTCTCGGACCAATGCATGAACTCTGGGGTGCTGGAGGCCACTGCTTGCACTTCATGTTGTTGTTGTCGTCTGCTGCATCTGTCGTTGGCCACGCTGGTGAACACAACATAAGCTCCGTGTTCCTCCGGGTACTCATCTTGGATGGCGCCGACTGGTCGGGCTGCCGGCTGCTGGGGCTAAGGAGGCGGCGGTCCAGCAGGCGGAGGAGGCAAGAGTCCATCTCCCTTGGCAATTCTGGTGAGCCAGTGACACTTCCGAGTGGTGTGGTTGGAGGGCTTTGCTCCGCTATGGAACTTGCAGGGTGCATCTAAAGTTTGCTCGTAAGAGAAGGCGGGCAACCAATTGGACTTGCCGCCCTTCTGCCGCTGGGGGGGCTGGCTGCCCTTCTGGCTGCTGATCCTCGACCGTCGCCACCTGCCGGCTAGTGGAAGCCAGCTGAGTGGCCTTTCGCTTGTTATCTCCTGGTTGCTGTCGCTGACTGGTGTCGCCAGCTGGAGCCCGAGGTGCCTGGGATGCCACCTTTCCAGATGCGTCAACCAGGATTTCCGCCTTCATGGAGGAGTCGGCCGTGGCGTGCTTGTCGGCGATGACCAGCAGTTCATCAAGGGTCTCGGGCTCGTCGCAGAGGAGGCGATGCTTGAGGAGGGTGCCCTCTCGGCACACGGCAGTAAAGTACTCGATTGCCTACACCTCGTGCACGCCCTCGCAGGAATTGCGCAGCTCGGTCCAGCGCATGAGGTAGTCGCGAGTGGACTCAGTGGGCCCTTGGACGCATAAAGAGAGCTGTCGGGGCTTGGGGGCCCACTTGTAAGTGCTGGTGAAGTTGCGGATGGAGACCTCGGTGAAATCAACCCAGCTATTGATGCTGCGGGGCTTCAGGCTGTTGAGCCATGTCCGAGCAGTGCCTTGAAGCATGAGCGGAACGTACTTCATGGCAACGCGCTTGTTGCCGTTTGTTATGCTGACGGCTTTGGAGTAGTCAACCAGCCAGTCCTCCGGCTTCACGGAGCCGGTGTATTTGGGCGTGTCTCGTGGGAGGGTGAATCCTTTGGGGAAAGGCTCATCGCAGATTCGGGGGCCGAAGCACGGCGGGCCCAGCGCATCTTCTTCCTCAAGCACTAGGGATCGGTTGAGGCGATCGATCCGGTGGCGAGCATCATTCTCTCTGACTCCCTCTCGGCGGCCAAGGCAGTCTCCGAGTGTCGGTGCGTGACAGGAGGCGGAGTCGGGTATCTCGCTCCGCGAGGCGGGGGAGGCGGCAGGTCGCCTCACCGCTCTACTGCACGAGGGTAGCCTTCCTCGTCCCGCTTGATGGAGATGCGTGTCCGACTGCGGCTAGCAGCCGGCTCATTGCCCTTTCCTCCGTGAGGGCCACCAGTCGGCATCCGGGAGATCGCCCCATGGTCTCGGCGTGGGGGCGGCTCGTTGTCTCGTCCGACTGGGTCTTCAGCGCGGCTGGCGGCCTCGTGCTGCACGGCAGCCGCGTCCAGGAGCTGTTGGACTCGCTTTGTCATGTGACTGTCGGCGTTCTGGGAACGGGGGTCCCCAGATTTGCCTGCCTGCGACCTGCGGCGTGGCTCAAAGGATGCCCAGCACAGCCCATCTTCATCAACGCAAGCTCAAGACCCTCGCGAGGGGCCAAGCCTCGCGGGGCGGACGACAAGGAGCTTCCTCAGGCACGGCCTCGTCAGGCTGGCTCATGAGGAGGCGGAGAGTTCAAGGTGGGGTACCTCGTGAGGTGCCCATGACGCAAGCCATGACGACCAAAGGCGCCAGTCGGGCGCTAGCCCGCGCAGTGTCCTCCTTTCCTCTTTGGTGCAAAGGGGGCAAGCGCAGGCGAGAGCACCAAGCAAAGGTGTCCATTTCGGTGCAACAAGACCAAGACCAGCCCAACGGCCGGAAGGAAGTCATTGTGGAGCCCAAGCAGGCGTCACCACCAGAGCCTTTGACAGGCGAAGACCAACTTTAGTCAGGATAAGTGTACCCGATGTTCCCCTTCAAAATGGCCAATTGTTGGCGCCCTTCCCGCTCAATATTTGGGGAGAGGCCCAGGGCCTTTGCCTATAAATAGGACTAGCCACACACATGGTAGAGGCATCTGGATCAGCATCTAGAGAGTATCCAGAGGAGAGGATCTTCTCCATCCTAACCGAGAAACCAGTAGATAGAGCGATTGAACTCCTCCCAGCAGTTTGTGGCATCAACCAAGAATAGACCCCTGCGAGGCTGTTCTGCTTTGTATTGTTCATCATCAAGCCCAAGAGGCAATCCACCACACCACACGCTGGAGTAGGGTATTACACCACAATGGTGGCCTGAACCAGTATAAATCTTGTGTCTCTTGTGCTGTTCAGTTTGGTAGTTTAGGTCCAAGCGATTCGGCGAGGAACGAGCCGGTAGAGGGTTGAATCTCCGCGCGCACCCCAGTGTTCGAACCTCAAGGGTCTACCGGAACCCGAAATCCGACATTTGGCGCGCCAGGTAGGGGTGCGCCGGGATCCACCTTCTGCCGCTTCGCGCCCCGTCGCATCGTCATCACCATGTCCGGCGACTAGGCGGGCAACCCTGATCCTTGGGCGTCTTGGCCCGCCCGCGCAGAGCCGCTCGCCCCGGGCAACCCCATGCCCCAGGAAGCTCGTGGTCCGCAGGGCGTTGCGGGCCGCAGGCGACGCGGACAGGCCTCGACGGCTTTAACGCCGCGGCAGACGCGGTCGGCAGCAAGGGCCTCCAACCACGCTGCGACCACGGCGCCGTACACCCGCCGGGAGCAGGCGAACTCAAGGGCCGCGCTCACGGTGGCCCAAGAGCTGTTGCAGTGCAGACTGATGGAAGGGGGCCGTGACGTGCTGTTGGAGCGGGTGGCGGAGCTCCTGGGCTTCGCCGCCTCGGGGGCTCACCCCTTCTGCATTCCGCTCCTGTCCCAGGCCCAGGGCGGCCTGCGCGGGGGCCCGCGTGCAACCGCGGGCTCCAAAGCTACTCCAACACCAGCGAAGCCGTCGGCACAGGGCCGGCGGCAGCACCGACTCTGCTCCCCGCTAGCGAAGAAGGACTCATCGCGGCCCCCGGCCCCCGTGGGCCACCGCGCTACCATCACCAGGCTGGCACATCAAGTAGAGCTGCATGGCATGCGGAGCCCTACGGCGTAGCCTTCAGGGTAACGGCCACGGAAGAATACGTGCCCCACATGATGGATCAAGGGCACCCGCGCGAGGGCGAACAAGGCTCGCTCCGCAGCCCAAGCTGGGCGGACGAGGCGCCAGAAGCTGAGCTCTTCCAGGAACCCCGGGACGGCCCCGCCAGCCACGCTGGGAGCGATGATTATCGGGTACCACTAATCCCTCAGGAGCAGGCATACGCTAATCATGGGTCGCAGGAGGTGCAGGTCGCCGCAGCGAGTAGCTGCCCCACTCCAGCAGTCTCTTACCCCTCAGGAGGAGGGCGTCGGGGGCTGCAGGATAGGGGCCGAGATCCGACATCATCACCGCGGCATTCGGAGCAAGGCTTTCCCAAGAGGTAGGCCCTCCGCCGGGGAGGTGCCTCAGGGCCTGCCCCTGGCGGAGGACCCGTGGTCGTCGGGGGAACCGCTGGCGACCGCTCTACCCCATCGGCGGCGTCCTGGTTTCCGGTCGTCGTTAATGGCACTAGAGTGTGGCGCAAGGCGGGGCCCTCGTCTGGCGATATGAAGCAAGGCCGGTACCTGTGAAGAAGGCCCAGTGCCTGTGAAGCTCGCCGCCCCGTGACACTCTCACGTAATAATGAGTGGCGCTGTACACGCCCCGGAGTCTCAGGGGTGCCGGCCTCAGGCCCTGGGGCTCCCTCCCACGCCTAGTGGCAGCACTTAGCTCTGCGCTGGTGAGAAGACGTCCAAGACTAGACTAGGTGCCGGACGCGGCCTTTTGTTTGCTTTCATTGCTTTTCCCTAGGTTGCTACTTTCCCCCGCTGGATTTAAGTTGAACTCGAATTTGAGATTTGCGTGTGTTGGGGAAGGTGTACTTAGTCTCGTTCGAGCAATCTCTCGCGTTTCGGTTATAATCTCACCTCAGCTGCCTCCCCTCGTGAGCCCCTCGCGAGCCGGGTCTGGCCTAGCTTGCGTGCAGCCCAGACTGCCGCCGTCATACCCCCTCGGGAGGTTTTTTTACTGTAGATCCTACGGATTCGACCAGGAGGCGTTCGAGGCACCACAGCCTCCCACAAATTATCTCGGGACCCGCGCAGGATGAAGGTAAACTAACCAGCCGGCTCGTCACCTAGCCAACCACTTGGCACGGGCCCATGAGCAATGTAGCATTGACTAATGCGCTAAAACATTGGTTTTTACATGAGGGGCACCCCCTCCCAAAATGCTCTCACAACCATTGGGACAAAAGCCTGAGTTCTATTCATGCAGGATAAGGAAACAGGAACGGCATGCTATCAGTCAGATAAATCCCCCAATGCATCCTCAAGAGCGCCGCCCGAGCTGTCGCTGGCGTCGCTGGCCTCGCCATCGCCCTCTACATTGCCGCCAGCGGCGTCAGGGCCGTTCACCACGCCGCCCTCGTCGGCAGCCACAATCACGCCATCGTTGTCTGAAGCGAAGGCCCAGACAAGGGCGTCCATGTTGTCTTCCACCCAATACGCCAGGTCGTCTCGGACGGCCTGGGGGACTGGGGCGATGGCAGCGTCAAAGTCAAAATGAGGATCCATATTCTGGAGATGGCTGAAGACGCGGGAAAAGGCGCGCCCGAGCAGGGCTCGGCTCCTCTCCTCCACCAACCTGTTGGCATGAACCGACCGTGCCTCCAGCTGCGTCACGATGTCGCTGAAGAACTGAAGGTTGCCGGCATAGTTGATGGCACGTGGCTTGCCGACGGCCGCCTCGTAGATGTTGCCTAAGGCCGTGTTGTCCCTCTCCCGAAGCGTGGTGAGCATGGGGGCGTGCTCGTGTTCCAAGAGCCGCCGCTGACGCATCTCGTCCGCATTCTGACAGGCGACGACCTCAGCCTCAACTACCTGTTGGCGAAGAAGAAGCACCTCAGCGCAGGAAGTAGTTGACTCCCCCTGCGGCGCCTCGAGTGCGGCCTGTAAGGCATCAACCCGCCTCGTCGCTTCCTCCAGCTTGGCTCTTAGGACGGTGGTCCTACCTTCGGCCTCGGTCCGGACCAACTCCAGCCTCTCCGAGAACTCGTGCTCGAGATTCTGGCGCGCCGTCGCCACCCGACGTCCGACCTCCTCAGAGACACGGGCTTCCTGCACAGCAACATCGTCCTCCGCCCGTGTCACCCAGCACTCCCTCGTCTCTAGGCGCTCGTGCTCGCGCGCGCGTTCGGCGGCTTCCAGCGTCAACGCCTCCTCACGCTTCTGGAGCTCCGCTGGGTCGCCGGAGGCCACCTTCATCGACGCAAGGGCCGCCTTGCGCAGCTCCACCTGCTCCTCCAGTGAGCGGCACCGGGCCAAGAGCTCCTGTGCCCGCTCCTCGGTGGCCTCTCGCCGCCGGTCAGCTTCCCGGGCTTCTTCGACGGCCTGGGAGCGGGCCTCTCGAGAGGCTGCTAGCGACGCCTTGGCCTCCTCGTCATCAAGATCGCGCCGACGGTGCACGAGGGCGGCAGCCGCCTCCAGCTCGCGCCTCTCCGCAACCAGCCTAAGGCCCTCAGCCTCAAGGCGCACATCCTCATCAGCGAGTTCCTCACCAAGCAGGCTCACCGCGTTAGCCGCCCTCCGGAGGAACCCTTGGCGAAGGGCGCGACGCTCCCGAGCGTGCTCGAGTACGTCTTCCACACCACCATCTGCCCCAAGCGAGCGCCGTGGGGCGCGGATCAGCATTCCCCCCTCGGGCAGGGGGCTGGTGGCTGGCGCCCATGAGACGGTCGAGCGCACTCTACCAGAAGCCCGACCTGAAGCCAGTCCATCCCCGGGCGAAGAGCGCCGGGAGTACCTCAACCAATCGCGGTCCACCACCAGGCGAGAGGCCCACGGCAGGGTGGCTATGCCGCGAGAAGGCCAGCGAAGGAAGACCGCAGAGGGCGCGAGGCCGCGTTGTGCTCCGGGATGGCTCGTCTCGCCAACCAGCCTCGCCCCAAGGGCCCGGCTGCTCGGGATGATCGACGATGACTGAGGAGGTGGAGGTGAGGGGGATGGCCCCTCATCCACCTCCATGAGCTCGGAAGGAAGGGCCCTGCGGAGCAAGGATCAGAACAAGCAACGAAAGAGTCGGGAACAGGGAAGGGAGAAGGCTTACTCGTTGATGGAGTAGTAGTTCCTACGCTTCAGCAGGCGGCAAGGGTAATCATTGCCCAGGGCCTCCCTTCTCTTCCGAAGGGCCTCAAAGTCCATGCGGAAGCGACCCAGGAGTTGAGTGCAGGGGTCAGCTTGCGATAAGGAGGAAGCATCGAGACGACTTGTGTCGGGGGCGTCCGCCTGATGCGCGCTGCCGGTCGCCTCACCAAGAAGAGCGGCTGGGGCCTCGGGAGCCTTAGCCGCAGGCACTGCGAGCGGCCGCTCGCCACCCTCTACTGTGGCGGCACGGGCCTCGGGAGCCGCTCCCTCATGAGCGCCTCCTAGTGTTGTTGCCTCGGCGAGGGCACCCTCGGCCTCCGGAGGCTCATGCCTCCCTGCCCCGCCACCTGAGGAAGAACCGCCCTAGATGGCTGCAAGGGCGACCACCACCACTGGGTTCTCGCGAGGCCCTTGGAGGTCAGCAGGTCGCGGCCCCCATTCATCGAAGATGGGCATCTGTCTCACGAAGTCATCCCTGTTCGAGCAAAGGTACAGCAAGGCTCCTCCTTGGCGAATGCCGCCGGGAGAAGGATCTCCGGTCAAGACCAAGACCACCTTCCTCAGTGCTTCAGGCATTAGGTCCTCTTCCTAGAGCCGCATACGGTCCCCACGACCGTTGTAGGCCCACATCCGGTGAGAGTGGTGCTGGAGAGGGGCGACGCGGTGTAGCAAGAACTCCTTCACCACCTTGGGCGCCGTCATGCCAAGCTCCCTCAGGAACTTGAAGCGGCGCAAGATGAAGGCGAGCCGGGGGCTCGCAAGCGTCTCCTGGCCCCAGCCGGAGTTGGGGACAACGGGCAAAGATGGCTCCGTCAGCAGGGGCTGGGCACCCCTACGTCCACATACAACCGCCGCTTGCGAAACCCAGGCGCGGGCGGAGGAAGACTGAAGTCAATTCCAGAAGCCGTTGTCTCAAGCGCAGCAATGAAGCTCACGCACCCCGAGCATTGGGTGGGGTCGACAAGGCGCAAGAAGAAGAAGTGGCGCAGCAAGGCGACCGAAGGAAGGATGCCCATCATTGCCTCGCAAACGAAGGCAAACACCGCGAGAAGGGTGATGGATTCAGGACCCAGATGCATCATATGGATCTGATAATGGGAAAGCACGGCGTTGAAGAAATCAGAGAAGGGGGGAACCAGTCCCGCCCATAGGGCGTCGGCGAAATACCGGACCTCGGTGGGAATCCTGTCAATGGAGAAGCGAGACATGGGACAAGCCGTCGTCCTCCCGCACTCATTGAAGATGGTGACTAGGGCTGAGCGGACCTTGCCCAGGCCTTCTTGATTGATTATGACCGGCCAATCGACGGCGGGGGCTGCCATCGACGACAAGCGAGGCGGCGGCATGGGCTTCTTCCCTTTTCCCTTCCTCGGTGGAGCCATGACGACAGGAAGGGGATGGGGGAAGGTCCGAGATTGGATTGGATGCGAAAGCTGGAGTTCGAGAGAAGAAAGGACAGGGAGCGCCCAAGCAGCAGAAAGGGGAGCGGCTGTGTACGGCAGCGAGTCCACCTAGCAAGGCACAAAATAAGGAGGTGTGGGGGAACAGTGCCGCCCACGTCCAATCAACCGCCACGCGGTGCCCAAGGCCGCAGGCTGTTAGGGCCTGCGACGCTTCGCACTTGCCCTTTCGCCTCTCTGCTCGGCCAAGTTCGGGCATGCCGTGGGCCCGGGGGCTACTGTTGGCGTAATGGGAACGGGGGTCCACAGACTTGCCTGCCTGCGACCTGCGTCGTGCCTCAAAGGAGGCCCAACACAGCCCATCTTCATCAACGCAAGCACAAGACCCTCGCGAGGGGCCAAGCCTCGCGGGGAGGACGACAAGGAGCTTCCTTAGGCACGGCCTCGTTAGGCTGGCTCATGAGGAGGCAGAGAGTTCAAGGCGGGATACCTCGCGAGGAGCCCATGACGCAAGCCATGACGACCAAAGGCGCCAGTCGGGCGCTAGCCCGCGCAGTGTCCTCCTTTCCTCTTTGGTGCAAAGGGGGCAAGTGCAGGCGAGAGCATCAAGCAAAGGCGTCCATTTCGGTGCAACAAGACCAAGACCAGCCCAACGGCCGGAAGGAAGTCATTGTGGAGCCCAAGCATGCGTCACCACCAGAGCCTTTGAGAGGCGAAGACCAACTTTAGTCAGGATAAGTGTACCCATTGTTCCCCTTCAAAATGGCCAATTGTTGGCGCCCTTCCCGCTCAATATTTGGGAAGAGGCCCAGGGCCTTTGCCTATAAATAGGACTAGCCACCCACAGGGTAGAGGCATCTGGATCAGCATTTAGAGAGTATCCAGAGGAGAGGATCTTCTCCATCCTAACCGAGAAACCAGTAGATAGAGCGATTGAACTCCTCCCAGCAGTTCATGGCATCAGCCAAGTACAGACCCCCTTGAGGCTGTTCTTCTTTGTATTGTTCATCATCAAGCCCAAGAGGCAATCCACCACACCACACACTGGAGTAGGGTATTACACCACAATGGTGGCCTGAATCAGCATAAATCTTGTGTCTCTTGTGCTGTTCAGTTTGGTAGTTTAGGTCTAAGCGATTCGGCAAGGAACGAGCCGGTAGAGGGTTGAATCTCCGCGCGCACCCCAGTGTTCGAACCTCAAGGGTCTGCCGGAACCCAAAATCTGATAGTGGCGGAGTTCGTCACCGTCGTACTTATTCAGCTCATTCGTTACCGCCTGGGCGGCCCGGATGTTCTCTGCAGGCGTGGCGTAGACGGTGCGCTCTACCCCGAACATGGTGGCGACAGCCGCGCCATGCTGCCGAACTATGCCGAGGCGGCTAGGCCCCCCAGGAGCCGGTGTGCCGCCTACAGCCCGGTCCATCTCGCGCCGATAGGCGTCCGACAGCCGGCGCATGCTAGCCAGGCGGCCAAAACTCTCGATAAGCTGGAGGCGGCGTGCCTCCAGCACCTCAGCATCCGCGTCCTCGGGAATGGGCGTTGTGAGGTCGCGCAGGGTGGACTCAATGGGATCTTGAGCACGCCCGTCCGAGTGCTCCTCGCTGTTAATAACGAGCACCTCCGTGACGGTGCTCCCGCTGCTGTACTCGCGAGGAGGCGGCTCATCGTAGACCACCATGTGGGTGGAAAACGCGTCGAGCGACGCCGTGTCGGAGTCGACGATCATCGGATCGGTCGAGCTGATGGACTCCATGTCCACAGCAGGCTTGCTGGTGACGTGGAGCTGGTCGAGAAGGCTGACGAGGCGGCTCTCGGGGCAGCTTGTGCCCGCATCGGAGGCCGGTTCGTCGGAGAGGTCAATCTCGCCGACGAGGTCAGCGAGGCAGCTTGCCAAGCAGGCGATCTCCGCGCCATGCAGCGCGTCGAGGCTGACACCATCGGGCGTGCCGGGCTGGCTTCGCTTGCCAGGAAGGAACAGGGTTCCCGTCTAGAGTAGATCTCCGGGAGACGGTGCACCTCGCCCCATGATGGGTGCCAAATGTCGGGGGTTGGGTGCGACATATGCCAATGGATGGCTTATCATGGTGGGGGCGAGTAGAACGTCGCCGGTGCCTGGAAGCGGGATAAGGCGTAGACACGAACGCTGTGTGCTAGAGGCAGGAGGAGGCAAGGCTTAGCTCTCTTCCTGCTCTAAGAAGTGGCTAGTTCTAATGGGGTCGAACCCTTTGCACGGGTGGCCTGGGGGGTTTATATAGGCCTACCCCCCAGGGGTACAATGGTAATCTGGCCGGCTGTTGGGCCCGGCTGTCAGTGTCTCCAGCCTCCGGCTTCTCCGGCGACCGCTGGGGGACGCCGCCTGGTGGGCCCCGCCAACTGGTTGGTGGCTGCTTACTGTAGCCGCGTCGTTGGTGACGAGAGCTTGGTCACCTTTGCGTGGCTACAGTCCCGCCACCTGGCGAGAGGCCACTGTAGCCACACCATGTCTCATCAGCTTAATGGCGTGCATGCCTCGGGATAAGGGACGGCCGCCTGCTGGAGGCCGGCTCCTCTTGAATCCGCTTGGTCGAGCTTCCACCGTCTTCCTTGGGGTCACTTCCTAATAGGGCCCGCCTCCGGCGGGCCGTACCGATAGGCCGTCGTGGGAAACAAGACTCCGCCTGCCCGGAATGGCGTCAGGGTAGATATGGCACAGTGCTCCGTCGTGCGGAGATCTCCATCTGTACGGAGCACTGTAGCCACGCCCGTCTCGAGCGTGGGAGGCGACATGCTTCACTATAGCCGTGCCTTGCCCTGTACTCTTGATGGGAGCTCGGCCGCCCGTAGTTGTGGGGTGGCCGCCTGCCCGTTGCCGCCCTCTTTGGAAGGCGGCCGCCAAGAGTCGGTCGCTCGGAGTGCCATAGTCTTGGGACACCCGCCCTCTAGCAGCCGGCCACTTAGCCAGCCGGCCCCAGAGGGCGGAGTTTCGGCTTGGGGCCCATCTAGGCGGAGCCGGCCCAAAGTCTTGGTAAATCTTGGGACTCGGGTGAGCCTACCCGTGGCCCATTACTCCGACAGCCCTGGTGCTCTCGGCGCGGCGTGGTCAACATGGTCAAGGAACGGCTTCCATTGGACGTGGACTGTACGTGGAGAGGCTGACAGCTGGGTCCACGGCCGCGGCAAGGAAGTGCCTCCTTATTACGTGCAAAATAATTATTCCTCCACCTGACAGCGGGGACCCACCGGACGGGCCACCATATTTTGTCAAAAAAACGTTTCCCCCCTAACTGCTGGGACCCACCAGCTACACTTTCGCACGCAAGGAAGTGCGTCCGGGCAAAAAAAACGATTTGCCCCCCTGACTGCTGGGACCCACCAGCTACATCTTCGCACGCAAGGAAGTGCATCCGGGCAAAAAAAACGATTCACCCCCCTGACTGCTGGGACCCACCAGCTACATCTTCGCAGGCAAGGAAGTGCCTGACAGTCGGGACCCACCTGGTCGAAGCGTACGTAGCATTGTCATTCTGGTCGCGAACGTGTACGTACATACTGGTCGTAGTAGAGGCGCGCACGTACATGTATGTATAGCGGCGAGGGTGCAAGAAAGAAAATACGGCCACGTACATACATACGGGCAGGGTCTCGAACACCTACTCGTGCATACGTACATGGCTGGGTCGGAACGGAGAAACAACGTCGTCGTCGTGTTCATGGGGAGCCAACCGGCTGGGTCGGAACGGAATGCGTGGTTGTGTTCATCGGGAGGGCTTGGACGGAACAGGCGATGGAAACGAGGCCTGGCGTACCGCACAACAGAGGAAACGGCCTTGTGTTCGACCGGCCACGTTCGAAACGGGGTCCTGTTGATCGGGAGGGGCCTGACATACCGCAAAATGGAGGAAACGGACCTCCTACGGTCGAAACGGGGGTCCTGTTGATCGGGAGGGGCATGGCGTACCGCAAAACGAATGAAACGGACCTCCTACGATCGAAACAGGGGTCCTGTTAATCGGGAGGGGTGTGGCGTACCGCAAAACGGACGAAACGGACTTGTGTTGGAG